>NC_091953.1:20395607-20403107 GCF_031021105.1 Erythrolamprus reginae | reverse complement strand
GGATGGAAGGATGGAAGGATGGAAGGATGGAAGGATGGAAGGATGGAAGGATGGAAGGATGGAAGGATGGAAGGATGGAAGGATGGAAGGATGGAAGGATGGAAGGATGGAAGGATGGAAGGATGGAAGGATGGAAGGATGGAAGGATGGAAGGATGGAAGGATGGAAGGATGGAAGGATGGAAGGATGGAAGGATGGAAAGAAAGAAGGAAGGAAAGAAGGAAGCTATGAAGGAACAAAGGAACGAAGCAAGCAAGGAAGGAAAACTGCAGTAATACCAAGAGATAACCAAAGAGGAAAAATATTAAGACTCTTTTGACATTCAGACATGGGTCTAGGACAGTGATGTCGAACCTTTTTTCCTTCAAAAAATGTGTGCACACACCCATAATTCAATGCCTGTGGAGGGTGAAAATTGCTTCCCTTGCCCAACTGGAGGCCCTCTGGAGGCCAGAAACAGCCTGTTTCCCAACTTCTGGTGGGCCCAGTCAGCCTGTTTTTCACTCTCCCCAGACTCCAGAGGCTTCCTTGGAGCTTGGGAAGGGCAAAAATGCCCCAGAGGCCCCCGGGAAGCCATAAATGCCCTCCCAGAGCCTTCATGCAAACCAAAAATCAGCTGGCTGATGTGCACATCAGAGAGGAGCGGCATACAAGTCTAATAAATTTTTATTGATTGATTTGATTTGATTTGATTTGAGTTGAGTTGAGTTGAGTTGAGTTGATTTGATTTGAATTCCGCCCCTCTCCGCAGACTTATTATTATTAATTAATTATTATGCTGGAGCTGAGCTAGGGCAATGGCTCAGGTGCCAACAGAGATGGTTCTGCGTGCCACCTGTGGTACCCATGCCATAAGTTCGCCATCACTGATCTAGGACAATTCACCATGGCAACTTGTGAAGGCCAACTCGCCACAGAACAGCTGAACAATGTATTAATCATTTCATTCTGTTACTTTTATTATTGATAAACATTGTTGTATAATTATTGTAAATCTTGTATTTCTGGATTGAGTTTATTTTATTTTATTTATTATTGGGCAGGGTTCCGTTGAAATCAATTTAACTTTTGTGTGTGTTGAATTGTCCTGTGGTAAGATGGCTGTGGTGAATTGGCTGTGGAGACTTGTCCATGGTGGGTTGTCCCATTCCATTCAGGCAAATCATCAGACAGTCACTTTATTCACTTAGACTATCAGCAACACTGAAAAACAATTGCAACCTGTCGTACTTTTCAATAAAACAACAAAATTGTCACTTTCTAGGTCATTAAACATTTGTCCCTGGAAACTGAAATCTTGTAATATAGAGCGATACAGTATTGCAGTCTCATTTTTAAACCCATTCCTCAGGGTCATTATGTACATGTGAAACAGTAAACTAGAAGCACATGAGAAATGTTAGATTTATTTTGATAATATCAACCAGAACTTTTTCATGTTGAGTGATTAATATTAGCAATTGCTTTGAGTTGAAGATTGATTTTTTAAAAACCCTATACTCGATGTTATTATTAAACATATTTTTGCGCCAGCATAATATATTTGGTAGGCTTATCTCACGTGTCACCAACCTTTTCAGAGAATGCAATTTTAAAAATAATAATAATAATAATAATAATAATAATAATAATAATAATAATTGTTCTGTCTGGGTCACTCCGGAAGCTATGACCAACCCAAAAGGATAAGCCAGACACACCGGTTGAATCCAAACACAGTTTTATAATGATAAAGAGAAAAGAAGCCAACAGAAAATGTCCTTACAGATCAGGAAAACAGTGGAACTCCAAATAGATACACGAAGGCAATTGTTCATACAGAAACACAGGATCCTTAATGCCAAACGAGGCTGTTGCTAACAGACACAAACCTGCCACGGGTCTTCAAGACTGCTGGGCCACGAGCCAGGAACAAAAACACTGAGAGAAAAGGCAGATAACACCAACTTCACTTTGATAACACTCCATGCTGCCGGAATGATTCTCATGCCTTATAAATTCTTCCCTACTAATGAGGACCACACCCAACCCCCTGGTGTTCCTCATTCAACGCTGATAATATCTATGCAGCTGATTTCTCCTTTGAGCTATGCGTACTAATGATAGCTTGTGCATCATCATCCAGAGACTCCAGGGAATCACAGCTACTTGCTTGAGATAGCCCTTCCCCAGGGCTCCCAGGCCTTGCATCACCTTCACTTTCGTGACTGCTGTCTGCACTGTCTGACTGCAAAGAACTCTCCTCTTCGCTCTCAGCCTCCCCCGGGCATGGAGCCAGCAAAGACGCAGCTGGTCTTTGATCTGACTCAGGCTGAACCACAACAAATAATGCATTATTTATTTGTTTGTTTGATTCACCTGACATTGAGACTGGGAGGCTAAGACCAGGTAAAAACTCCAAACACAGATTACAACAGTATAAAAAATGCCTAATGGCAACCAAGGGCAACATCTAATCAACAATAAATTAATGACATAAGGAGTCCTTGAGGTCTCTCATCTTGGTTGTTTTCTTGTCAACCATTCTGTTGCCTACTAGGTAACAACCTCAGTGCTACTTTTTATAATGAATGAATCTCAAGGGTTCTAGCTAACCTCCAAACCCTTACTCTAGTGTGAGATAAAGCAACAGGAGTCCAGAAGAATAATAAAAGAAAAAGCTTTTTATTTTAAGGACATGCCCATGACCGAACTGGGATGGGATAAATATCCGTATCACAAAGGTAATTTCCAAAAACATCATTATTATTATTATTATTATTATTATTATTATTATTATTGTTGTATGCCGCCCTTCTCCGAAGACTCCGGGTGGCTCACAAGATACAAAAACAACACAACAACAAATCTAATAATTAAAAATTACTACTAAAATCCCATATATAATAAAATCAGCCAGTCAATTCATTCACAACCACACATTACAGCTAGTAAACAGAGGAAGGGGTTTCATGGAGTTTCCAGATCAGGGGTGGGCTGCTCCCAAGACGGGGTGGGGGGGATGTACTATTCCAGTAGCAGAAATGGAAGTGCATGCACAGCTGCAGTTGATTGGGGGTCAGTCGCGCATGCCCAGCACAAGTTTTGTTTCCTGCGTGTTGTGATTCCATCTGAGGCTCCTCAGGGAACGGCTGAACCTCTGCTGGCTCCCTGCTCAGAGGGGGAGGATGAGGAACAGGAGGAGGAGGAGGAGGCCCAGGCAGAAGGGGAGGAGGAATATCAGGCCGAGGGAGAGGGAGAACAGCCAGAATCCCCCAGGGTGGAGCTCTCCCCAGCAAGCAGCCTGGAGTCCTTAGATGAAAATGCTCAAGCCATCATCGATCACAGGCAGAGAAGAGCAGCACAACGAAGGGGACAATTAGCCAGGTACTTCCAGTCCTAAATAGGTACAGCTGGGTTTGGGTGTGGTTCTCCCCAGAAAGGCTGAAAAGGCAGACCCAACCTTCCTGTATTGTGGAGTATTATCTTTGGGAGTCCTGGGACCTGGCTGTGATCTTTGACGTCTCTGATTCTGGCTTGTGGCCTTGAAGGCTGAAACCTTGGGGAAAAAGGCGTGGGGGCTTATTCTCTACAGTGGTGTGTGTGCCAGCAAGAAGTCTGCTGTATTGTCTGGCTGTCAGGACTTTGCTGTGAAGCCTCATAGCCTGCCTGTTGGGAAGAACAGGTTTTTCTCTGTGTTTATTTTTCAAACTATAAAGTGCTTTTGTTTTTACCAGCGTGTCTGGCTGCTTTTTCCAGCTTGTGTTGAAGTCTGGGGGCACCCAGACAGAACACTGCGCATGGCCAGGAAGTGAAATGTCACACGAGGATGAACATGACTGTGAGATTTCAGAGATTTTCGTTGATTTTTTGCTTACGTGCATGCGCAGAAGCAAAAAACTGGCGGAAATTGCCAAAATCTCACAGTCGTGCACATCATCACATGAGATTTCGCTTCCTGTGCATGCGCACGAAGCAAATCCCGCACCAGGTGCATTCACCAGACACTCCCCCCCATTCTCCCACAACCACCGTCTCCCCACCCATGCCCACCGCCCGCCCAGAGGTGTCCCAGTATACGGAGGTAAGTGCAGCCCCTCACTGTTCCAGATGCTCTCCAAGGGCAGCGTGCATTGCAATAGTCAAGATGGGAAGTGACATGGGCACAAGCAGGGGTGAGCAGCTGGCTGGACAGAGTGGAATGCAGTTCCACCGGCGGAAATTAAGCTGTGTGCCCAGCTTTAGCTGACCATTCCCCCTCCCATCCGCCTTCTCGGAAAGCGGCAAGGAGACCAGCACCAAAAGGTGTAATTTCCTCCCCACTCTTTTCTCAACAGCTGATCGGCACCCGTTTGCCTAGCTACCCAGCCTGGGGCAGGGGTAGCCAGGAAGGAGAGCGCGGGAAACGCGAAGCAAATTGTCACCCCAGAGAGCGCCACTGGTGAGGTTGTAAGTCGAGGACTTAACAGTTCACTTGAATAATGATGATCGTTCAAGCCACTCCCACCTGGTCACATGGCTACCAAGCCACTTCTACCCAGTCACATGACCATCAAGCCACACCCAAAAAATAAGCCACACCCGCAGTGTGGCAGTAAAAATTTTGGCTGCCCATTACTGGGCATGAGTGACTGTGAGTAGGAGTTCTTGGTCCAGGAAAGGGCGTAACTGATGCACAATAGGTGTTAACAAGCATTTTGAATTTTACCCAGAAGCAGGAGGCTAATGGACTGAAGCTCACAGAGCAAAGATACATAGGCATCCTAAAGGACAATCCCATCTGTCTGTCCATTACTCTGGGGGGAGAATCATTGACCCCCTCAGAGAGGGTCCGCAACTTGGGCGTCCTCCTCGATCCACAGGTCTCATTAGAGAAACATCTTTCAGCTGTGGCAAGGGGGGGGTTTGCCCAGGTTCGCCTGGTGCACCAGTTGCGACCCTATCTGGACTGGGAGTCACTGCTCACAGTCACTCATGCCCTCATCACCTCGAGGCTCAACTACTGTAACGCTCTCTACATGGGGCTACCTTTGAAAAGTGTTCGGAAACTTCAGATCGTGCAGAATGCAGCTGCGAGAGCAATCATGGGCTTTCCCAAATATGCCCATGTTACACCAACACTCCGCAGTCTGCATTGGTTGCCGATCAGTTTCCGGTCACAATTCAAAGTGTTGGTTATGACCTATAAAGCCCTTCATGGCACCGGACCAGTTTATCTCAGGGACCGCCTTCTGCTGCACGAATCCCAGTGACCAGTTAGGTCCCACAGAGTGGGTCTTCTCCGGGTCCCATCAACTAAACTATGTCACTTGGCGGGACCCAGGGGAAGGGCCTTCTCTGTGGCGGCTCCGACCCTCTGGAACCAACTCCCCACAGAGATTAGAATTGCCCCCACCCTCCTTGCCTTTCGTAAGCTGCTTAAAACCCACCTCTGCCATCAGGCATGGGGGAAATTGAGATACTCTTTGCCCCTAGGCCTTTACAATTTTATGCATGGTCTGTCTGTATGTATATTTGGTTTTTATATTAATGGGTTTTTTAATTGCTTTTAGTATTGGATTATTATTGTATACTGTTTTATTATTGCTGTTAGCCGCCCCGAGTCTCCGGAGAGGGGCGGCATATAAATCCAATAAATAAATTAAATAAATAATTAAAAAATAAACAAATAAATAAATAAATAAATAAATAAATAAATAAGAAAGAAAGAAAGAAAGAAAGAAAGAAAGAAAGTACACCATCACTCCCCATAACACTGTGTTCTGGATCTTCGAGATGTTTTTCAAGGCTCCCCCATGTAGAACACATTGCAGTAATTCTCTTGGGAGGGGAGTAAGGAAAGAATGAACGTGCAAGGCATTTTATGAAATAGTGCAGAGAAACCAACAAACACTGTACAACTGTAAACACCTGAAAATTCACAAGCAAACCTCATGAGATGTTGGCATCTGAACTGAAAGCTACACAAGACGATAAATAAGTGCCCTGAAATCCCACAAGATGCTGTCATTTATTAAAAGAAAGGGAATAACTTCAATTTAATTTGAGACTCTTATTGGTGCCTTCTTGCGATTATTGTGCTGCTGGCTTATATTGCTTCGTGACCCTTTGACCTTCCAGGACCTGCATGTCTTCAATTATTACGGTAAACCAAATTTATCCGCTCTGTACTGGGGATGTGGGGTGATTTTGTTCACAGTCTCAACATTTATTAGAAAAATCCTGCGTTGAAAATCACTGGAGGCCACACAGATGAGGAAAATCAAAATTAATTCTGGCAAACACAGATCAGGTTCGCTTTGATTCACTGAGTTTATTTCTGGATCTAGCTTGTTTCCTTGTGCCACCTTGGTATTCCAAAGTATAATCTATGCTTCTGCTGCTGCCACTGAAGGCAACCCAATGGGGAACAAGAATCTTTTTTGTCATGTTCATAAACATTTCATACCCAGCTTGGGTTTGAAACTGAATCTCTCTCTCCCTGCCTGCATTAATTCACTAGGGTCTTTGGAAGCTGCTAAAGGCTGGATGCTCATTTGGCTAGAGATTCCATTTTTAACTGGCGTGTGAGAAAAGTATATTTTTAAACTAGGGAGAACTCCTGAGCTGCTAGGTCAGAGGCACCTTGGAGACGAGAACAGAGTCTTTAGCAGCAAAGTCTAAGTTATTGTGGCTGCAGGCTTTGAAATCTCCCCTAAGCAAATGACAGCTGCATTAACCTTAGATCACAGAGCCCTTTTGCAGGAAATGCTTTTCAGACGTCGTTTTTATGTTCTATTACTTTCATAATGAAATGCAGCCCCTCGGGGAAAAAATAGAAATCTTGAAACGGTAGGTTGGCTAAGAGAGACTATCAGCTCTTCTGCGACAAAGGAGGGACCTGGACATTGATCATCCACATTCCAGCCCATAACTTATCCACCACAGGACAACGGCTCTCTGTCTTTCTTTGCTATTAGAATAGAATAGAATAGAATAGAATAGAATTTTTATTGGCCAAATGTGATTGGACACACAAGGAATTTGTCTTGGTGCATATGCTCTCATCATACATAAAATAAAATATACATTTGTCAAGAATCATGTGGTACGACACTTAATGATTGTCATAGGGGTCAAATAAGCAATGAAGAAGCAATATTAATAAAAATCTTAGGATATACGCAACAAGTTACAGTCATACAGTCAACATGGGAGGAAATGGGTGATAGGAATGATGAGAAAAACTAGTAGAATAGAAGTGCAGATTTAGTAGAAAGTCTGACAGTGTTGAGGGAATTATTTGTTTAGTAGAGTGATGGCGTTCGGAAAAAAAACTGTTCTTGTGTCTAGTTGTCTTGGTGTGCAGTGCTCTGTAGTGATGTTTTGAGGGTAGGAGTTGAAACAGTTTATGTCCAGGATGTGAGGGGTCAGTAAATATTTTTCCCGCCCTCTTTTTGACTCGTGCAGTATACAGGTCCTCAATGGAAGGCAGGTTGGCAGCAATTGTTTTTTCTGCAGTTCTGATTATCCTCTGAAAAA